>NW_027189142.1:1150369-1174599 GCF_040958095.1 Procambarus clarkii
TACCATCCGAGTTGCCGTCGGGGAAGTGGCTCAAATAGCCTCGGCTATCACTTCCTTTTGACGGCCGTGATGGTCAAGCGGATTAAGGCGCCCTGTAGTTACCAGTTGTGTTGCTTCTGGGAGTATGGGTTCGAGTCACTTCTGGGGTGTGAGTTTTCATTCGCATATAGTCCTGGGGACCATTCAGGCTTGTTCGCATTTGTGTTCCTCACGTGTGCCCCAAAGAATGAGGTGATTTGGTGAAATGCTATGCCCAAGATTACCATCCGAGTTGCCGTCGGGGAAGTGGCTCAAATAGCCTCGGCTATCACTTCCTTTTGACGGCCGTGATGGTCAAGCGGATTAAGGCGCCCTGTAGTTACCAGTTGTGTTGCTTCTGGGAGTATGGGTTCGAGTCACTTCTGGGGTGTGAGTTTTCATTCGCATATAGTCCTGGGGACCATTCAGGCTTGTTCGCATTTGTGTTCCTCACGTGTGCCCCAAAGAATGAGGTGATTTGGTGAAATGCTATGCCCAAGATTACCATCCGAGTTGCCGTCGGGGAAGTGGCTCAAATAGCCTCGGCTATCACTTCCTTTTGACGGCCGTGATGGTCAAGCGGATTAAGGCGCCCTGTAGTTACCAGTTGTGTTGCTTCTGGGAGTATGGGTTCGAGTCACTTCTGGGGTGTGAGTTTTCATTCGCATATAGTCCTGGGGACCATTCAGGCTTGTTCGCATTTGTGTTCCTCACGTGTGCCCCAAAGAATGAGGTGATTTGGTGAAATGCTATGCCCAAGATTACCATCCGAGTTGCCGTCGGGGAAGTGGCTCAAATAGCCTCGGCTATCACTTCCTTTTGACGGCCGTGATGGTCAAGCGGATTAAGGCGCCCTGTAGTTACCAGTTGTGTTGCTTCTGGGAGTATGGGTTCGAGTCACTTCTGGGGTGTGAGTTTTCATTCGCATATAGTCCTGGGGACCATTCAGGCTTGTTCGCATTTGTGTTCCTCACGTGTGCCCCAAAGAATGAGGTGATTTGGTGAAATGCTATGCCCAAGATTACCATCCGAGTTGCCGTCGGGGAAGTGGCTCAAATAGCCTCGGCTATCACTTCCTTTTGACGGCCGTGATGGTCAAGCGGATTAAGGCGCCCTGTAGTTACCAGTTGTGTTGCTTCTGGGATTATGGGTTCGAGTCACTTCTGGGGTGTGAGTTTTCATTCGCATATAGTCCTGGGGACCATTCAGGCTTGTTCGCATTTGTGTTCCTCACGTGTGCCCCAAAGAATGAGGTGATTTGGTGAAATGCTATGCCCAAGATTACCATCCGAGTTGCCGTCGGGGAAGTGGCTCAAATAGCCTCGGCTATCACTTCCTTTTGACGGCCGTGATGGTCAAGCGGATTAAGGCGCCCTGTAGTTACCAGTTGTGTTGCTTCTGGGAGTATGGGTTCGAGTCACTTCTGGGTTGTGAGTTTTCATTCGCATATAGTCCTGGGGACCATTCAGGCTTGTTCGCATTTGTGTTCCTCACGTGTGCCCCAAAGAATGAGGTGATTTGGTGAAATGCTATGCCCAAGATTACCATCCGAGTTGCCGTCGGGGAAGTGGCTCAAATAGCCTCGGCTATCACTTCCTTTTGACGGCCGTGATGGTCAAGCGGATTAAGGCGCCCTGTAGTTACCAGTTGTGTTGCTTCTGGGAGTATGGGTTCGAGTCACTTCTGGGGTGTGAGTTTTCATTTTCATATATAATATGAAATATATATAGGAAATATATATAGGAAATATATATAAAGGAAAAAAAAAAAGGGGAGGGAGTGGTAGGAGAAAAGCACACAAAAACTGTATTGGAGGGGACCTACATTCCCTCCAATGCATTATGTGTGGTTTCCTCCGAGGCTATGGGTCCCCCTTCTTCCAGCCAGACGTGGTACTCCCTTCCCTCTTTGATAATTTTATATATATATATATATATATATATATATATATATATATATATATATATATATATATAAATATATATATATATATATATATATATATATATATATATATATATATATATATATATATATATATATATATATATATATATATATATATATATATATAGTCCTGTACCACCCACAGGATGAGTATGGCGTCCACTACTGCCAAATGGATGGGTATGTGGTCCACAATCACCCACAGGATGAAAATTATGTCTACTACCGCCCACAGGATGGGTATGGCCTATATTGCCGCCCACAGCATGAGAATAGGGTACAGTTCCGTCCACAGAATGGGTATATGCTTAACTACCAACGACAGGATGGGTATAGGGTATGTATGTATGTATGTATGTATGTATGTATGTATGTATGTATGTATGTATGTATGTATGTATGTATGTATGTATGTATGTATTTATGTATGTATGTATGCTTGTATGTATGTATGTGAGTATGTATTTCCAATCACGTTAAAGACTGCCCCTCTATCATCCAGTTTAAGAGAAAAACCACAAAGTACTACATAATAAACTTCTTGTAATTTACCTTATCTCCTAAATGTCACCATATGCCAGTTCAGTTCATGCTGTGATCTCCATTAGCCTTAAGTCTTAGTTTTAAAGGTTTTTCCCAGATCGTGCCCAAAATGCTGTGCATATTAGTGGTTTAGGCATAGTATATACTTGTTCTATCTTGAAAGCCAACATTCTACTTGTAACTCCCAACCACTCCCAACACCACAACCGCTCCCAACACCACCACCACTCCCAACACCACAACCACTCCCAACACCACCACCACTCCCAACACCACCACCACTCCCAACACCTCAACCACTCCCAACACCACCACCACTCCCAACACCACCACCACTCCCATCACCACCTTGAGGTTACCTTGAGGTGCTTCCGGGGCTTAGCGTCCCAGCGGCCCGGTCGTCGACCAGGCCTCCTGTTTGCTGGATTGATCAACCAGGCTGTTGGGCGCGGCTGCTCGCTGCCTGACGTATGACTCACAGCCTGGTTGATCAGGTATCCTTTGGAGGTGCTTATCCAGTTCTCTCACCACCACCGCTCCCAACACCACAACCACTCCCAACACTACAACCAATCCCATCACCACCACCACTCCCAACACCACCACCACTCCCAACACCAACACCACTCCCAACACCACAACCACTCCCAACACCACCACCACCCCCAACACCACCACCACTCCCAACACCACCACCACTCCCAACACCACCACCACTCCCAACACCACCACCACTCCCAACACCACCACCACATCCCAACACCACAACCACTCCCCACACCACAACTACTCCCAACTCCACAACAACTCCTAACACCACCACCACCACATCCCAACACCACCACCACATCCCAACACCACAACCACTCCCAACACCACCACCACTCCCAACACCACCACCACTCCCAACACCACCACCACTCCGAACACCACAACCACTCCCAACACCAACACCACCACAACCACTCCCAACACCACCACCACTCCTGACACCACCATCACTCCCAACATCACAACCACTCTCATCACCACCACCACTCCCAACACCACCACCACTCCCAACACCAACACCACTCCCAGCATCACAACCACTCCCAACACCACCACCACTCCCAACACCACCACCACTCCCAACATCACCACCTCTCCCAACACCACAACCACTCCCAACACCACCACCACTCCCAACACCACAACCACTCCCAACACCACCACCACTCCCAACACCACCAACACTCCCAAACCACAACCACTCCCAACACCACCACCACTCCCAACACCACTAATACTCTCAACACCACCACCACTCCGAACCCCACCACCACTCTCAACACCATTACTACTCCCAACACCACCACCACTCCCAACACCACAACCACTCCCAACACCACAACCACTCCCAACACCACCACCACTTCCGACACCACCACCACTCCCAACACCACAACCACTCCCAACATCACAACCACTCCCAGCACCACAACCACTCCCAACACCACCACCACTCCCGACACCACCACCACTCCCAACACCACCACCACTCCCAACACCACCACCACTCCCAACACCACCACCACTCCCAACACCACTACCACTCCCAACACCACCACCACTCCAAACACCACAACCACTCCCAACACCACCACCACTCCCAACACCACTACTACTCCCAACATCACCACCACTCCCAACACTCCCACCACTCCCAACACCACAACCACTCCCAACACCATCACCACTCCCAACACCACCACCACTCCCAAACCACAACCACTCCCAACACCAACACCACTACCACTCCCGACACCACCAACACTTCCAACACCAACACCACCACTCCCAACACCACTACCACTCCCAACACCACAACCACTCCGAACACCATCACCACTCCCAACACCACCACCACTCCCAAACCACAACCACTCCTAACACCACAACCACTCCCAACACCACCACCACTCCCAACACCACTACTACTCCCAACATCACCACCACTCCCAACACCACCACCACTCCCAACACCATTACTACTCCCAACACCACCACCACTCCCAACACCACAACCACTCCCAACACCATTACTACTCTCAACACAACCACCACTCCCAACACCACAACCACTCCCAACATCACTACTGCTCCATACACCACAACCACTCCCAACACCAGAACCACTCCCAACACCACCACCAAATCCCAACATCACAACCACTCCCAACACCACAACCACTCCCAACACCATAACCACTCCCAACACCACCACCACCACCACATTCCAACACCACAACCTCTCCCAACACCACCACCACTCCCAACACCACCACCACTCCCAACACCACAACCACTCCCAACACTACCACCACTCCCAACACCACAACCACTCCCAACACCACCACCACTACCAACACCACAACCACTCCCAACACCACCACCACTCCCATCACCAACACCACCACAACCACTCCCAACACCTCCACCACTCCCGATACCACCACCACTCCCAACACCAACACCACCACCACACCCGACACCACCACCACTCCCAACACCAACACCACCACCACTCCCAACACCACTACCACTCCCAACACCACAACCACTCCGAACACCATCACCACTCCCAACACCACCACCACTCCCAAACCACAACCACTCCTAACACCACAACCACTCCCAACACCACCACCACTCCCAACACCACTACTACTCCCAACATCACCACCACTCCCAACACCACCACCACTCCCAACACCATTACTACTCCCAACACCACCACCACTCCCAACACCACAACCACTCCCAACACCATTACTACTCTCAACACAACCACCACTCCCAACACCACAACCACTCCCAACATCACTACTGCTCCATACACCACAACCACTCCCAACACCACAACCACTCCCAACACCACCACCAAATCCCAACATCACAACCACTCCCAACACCACAACCACTCCCAACACCATAACCACTCCCAACACCAACACCACCACCACATTCCAACACCACAACCTCTCCCAACACCACCACCACTCCCAACACCACCACCACTCCCAACACCACAACCACTCCCAACACTACCACCACTCCCAACACCACAACCACTCCCAACACCACCACCACTACCAACACCACAACCACTCCCAACACCACCACCACTCCCATCACCAACACCACCACAACCACTCCCAACACCTCCACCACTCCCGATACCACCACCACTCCCAACACCAACACCACCACCACACCCGACACCACCACCACTCCCAACACCAACACCATCACCACTCCCAACACCACCACCACTCCCAACACCACAACCACTCCCAACACCATCACCACTCCCAACACCACCACCACTCCCAAACCACAACCACTCCAAACACCACAACCACTCCCAACACCACCACCACTCCCAACACCACAACTGCTCCCAACATCACCACCAATCCCAACACCACCACCACTCCCAACACCATTACTACTCCCAACACCACTACCACTCCCAACACCACAACCACTCCCAACACCATTACTACTCCCAACACCACCACCAATCCCAACACCACAACCACTCCCAACACCACTACCACTCCCAACACCACAACCACTCCCAACACCACAACCACTCCCAACACCACCACCAAATCCCAACATCACAACCACTCCCTACACCACAACCACTCCCAACACCATAACCACTCCCAAAACCACCCCCACCACATCCCAACACCACAACCACTCCCAACACCACCACCACTCCCAACACCACAACCACTCCCAACACCACAACCACTCCCAACACTACTACCACTCCCAACACCACCACCACCACTCCCAACAACACCACCACTCCCAACACCACCACCACTCCCAACACCAACACCACCACAACCACTCCCAACACCACAACCACTCCCAACACCAACACAACCACCACTCCCGACACCACCACCACTCATAACACCACCACCACTCCCAACACCACAAGCACTCCCAACACCACAACCACTCCCAACACCACCACCACTCCCAACACCACAAGCACTCCCAACACCACAACCACTCCCAGCACCACAACCACTCCCAACACCACTACCACTCCCGACACCATCACCACTCCCAACACCACCATAACTCCCGACACCACCACCACTCCCAACACCACAACCACAACCACTATATATATATATATATATATATATATATATATATATATATATATATATATATATATATATATATATATATATATATATATATATATATATATATATATATGTCGTACCTAGAAACCAGAACGCACTTTTCAGCCTACTATGCAAGGCCCGATTTGCCTAATAAGCCAATTTTTCCTGAATTAATATATTTTCTCGAATTTTTTTCTTATGAAATGATAAAGCTACCCATTTCATTATTTATGAGGTAATTTTTTTTTTTTGGAGTTAAAATTAACGTAGATATATGACCGAACCTAACCAACCCTACCTAACCTAACCTAACCTATCTTTATAGGTTAGGTTAGGTAGCAGAAAAAGTTAGGTTAGGTTAGGTTAGGTAGGTTAGGTAGTCGAAAAACAATTAAATCATGAAAACTTGGCTTATTAGGCAAATCCGGCCTTGCATAGTAGGCTGAGAAGTGAGTTCTGGCTACAAGGTACGACATATATATATATATATATATATATATATATATATATATATATATATATATATATATATATATATATATATATATATATATATATATATATATATATATATATATATATATATATATATATATATATATATATATATATATATATATATATATATATATATGAGTCCCACTGGTGGGTGTTGTCCAAAGATTGTTTATCTTCACTTGTGGTTTATGCAAGTATAGGCTTATAAGCTGGACACGAGTTCTCTCACATTGACAGTGGCTTGATGAAAATTGCAGATTGACCCCTCACTCATCTGGTGCCTTCGGGAGGTAGAGATGTTTGAGATATATATATCTCGAACTATCTACTTCTTTTGTAAGGTCTGATGGCGTAGTGGGTTAAAGCATACTAGTTATGCCAGCTACTGGAAGGTAGTTGTGCTTTCTGGGTTCGAGTCCCACTGGTGGGTGTTGTCCAAAGATTGTTTATCTTCACTTGTGGTTTATGCAAGTATAGGCTTATATATATATATATATATATATATATATATATATATATATATATATATATACATATATATATATATATATATATATATATATATATATATATATATATATATATATATATATATATATATATATATATATATATATGGCCTATATTGCCGCCCACAGCATGAGAATAAGGTACAGTTTCGTCCACAGAATGGGTATATGCTTAACTACCAACGACAGGATGGGTATAGGGTATGTATGTATGTATGTATGTATGTATGTATGTATGTATGTATGTATGTATGTATGTATGTATGTATGTATGTATGTATGTATGAATGTATGTATGTATGTATGTATGTATGTATGTATGTATGTATGTATGTATGTATGTATGTATGTATGTATGTATGTATGTATGTACGAATGCATGTATGTATGTATGTGAGCATGTATTTCCAATCACGTTAAAGACTGCCCCTCTATCATCCAGTTTAAGAGAAAAGTAACTAAGTACTACATAATAAACTTCTTGTAATTTACCTTATCTCCTAAATGTCACCATATGCCAGTTCAGTTCATGCTGTGATCTCCATTAGCCTTAAGTCTTAGTTTTAAAGGTTTTTCCCAGATCGTGCCCAAAATGCTGTGCATATTAGTGCTTTAGGCATAGTATATACTTGTTCTATCTTGAAAGCCAACATTCTACTTGTAACTCCCAACCACTCTCAACACCACAACCGCTCCCAACACCACCACCACTCCCAACACCACAACCACTTCCAACACCACCACCACTCCCAACACCACCACCACTCCCAACACCTCAACCACTCCCAACACCACCACCACTCCCAACACCACCACCACTCCCATCACCACCTTGAGGTTACCTTGAGGTGCTTCCGGGGCTTAGCGTCCCAGCGGCCCGGTCGTCGACCAGGCCTCCTGGTTGCTGGATTGATCAACCAGGCTGTTGGACGCGGCTGCTCGCAGCCTGACGTATGAGCCACAGCCTAGTTGATCAGGTATCCTTTGGAGGTGCTTATCCAGTTCTCTCACCACCACCACTCCCAACACCACAACCACTCCCAACACCACAACCAATCCCATCACCACCACCACTCCCAACACAACCACCACTCCCAACACCAACACCAATCCCAACACCACAACCACTCCCAACACCACCACCACCCCCAACACCACCACCACTCCCAACACCACAACCACTCCCAACACCACCACCACTCCCAACACCACCACCAATCCCAACACCACCACCACTCCCAACACCACCACCACATCCCAACACCACAACCACTCCCAACACCACAACTACTCCCAACACCACAACAACTCCTAACACCACCACCACCACATCCCAACACCACCACCACATCCCAACACCACAACCACTCCCAACACCACCACCACTCCCAACACCACCACTACTCCCAACACCACCACCACTCCCAACACCGCAACCACTCCCAACACCAACACCACCAAAACCACTCCCAACACCACCACCACTCCCAACACCACCACTACTCCCAACACCACCACCACTCCCAACACCACAACCACTCCCAACACCAACACCACCACAACCACTCCCAACACCACCACCACTCCTGACACCACCACCACTTCAAAACACCAACACCACAACCACTCCCAACACCACCACTCCCAACACCACTACCACTCCCGACACCACCACCACTCCCAACACCACAACCACTCCCAACACCACCACCTCTCCCAACACCACAACCACTCCCAACACCACCACCACTCCCAATACCAACACCACCACAACCACTCCCAACACCACCACCACTCCAGATACCACCACCACTCCCAACACCAACACCATCACCACTCCCAACACCACCACCACTCCCAACACCACAACCACTCCCAACACCAACACCACCACCACCACTCCCGACACCACCACCACTCCCAACACCACAACCACTCCCAACACCACCACCACTCCCAACACCACAACCACTCCCAACACCAACACCACCACAACCACTCCCAACACCACCACCACTCCCAACACCACAACCACTCCCAACACCAACACCACTCCTAACATCACAACCACTCCCAACACCACCACCACTCCCAACACCACCAACACTCCCAACACCACCACCACTCCCAACACCACAACCACTCCCAACACCACCACCACTCCCAACACCACCAACACTCCCAAACCACAACCACTCCCAACACCACCACCACTCCAAACACCACTACTACTCCCAACACCACCACCACTCCCAACCCCACCACCACTCCCAACACCATTACTACTCCCAACACCACCACCACTCCCAACACCACAACCACTCCCAATACCAACACCACTCCCAACACCACCACAACTCCCAACACCACTACCACTCCCAACACCACCACCACTCCCAACACCACCACCACTCCCAACACCACCACTACTCCCAACACCACAACCACTCCCAACACTACCACCACTCCCAACACCACAACCACTCCCAACACCACCACCACTCCCGATACCACCACCAATCCCAACACCAACACCATCACCACTCCCAACACCACCACCACTCCCAACACCACAACCACTCCCAACACCAACACCACCACCACCACTCCGGACACCACCACCACTCCCAACACCAACACCATCACCACTCCCAACACCACCACCACTCCCAACACCACAACCACTCCCAACACCATCACCACTCCCAACACCACCACCACTCCCAAACCACAACCACTCCAAACACCACAACCACTCCCAACACCACCACCACTCCCAACACCACTACTACTCCCAACATCACCACCACTCCCAACACCATTACTACTCCCAACACCACCACCACTCCCAACACCACCACCACTCCCAACACCACTACCACTCCCAACACCACCACCAAATCACAACCACTCCCAACACCACAACCACTCCCAACACCATAACCACTCCCAACACCAACACCACCACAACCACTCCCAACACCACCACCACTCCCAACACCACCACCAATCCCAACACCATTACAACTCCCAACACCACCACTACTGCCAACACCACCACCACAACCACTCCCATCACCACCACCACTCCCAACACCACCACCACTCTCAATACCACCACCACTCCCAACACCACCACCACTCCCAACACCACCACCACTCCCAACACCACCACTACTCCCAAGACCACCACCACTCCCAATACCACCACCACTCCCAACACCACCACCACTCCCAACACCACAACCACTCTCAATACTATCATAGACTGTGGGTTGGTTGGTGTAGTCGTCGTTGATCCTCCTCTACGGACAACCCAACCCACAACTCGGTAGAGTGCTTATACTAGGAGATCACCCTTGGCGCTTCTGGCTCTTGGAGAGGGGCTCAACGTCACACGTTTAGGGGATGCGGCTCCAACACTTAGCCTCGTTGTCACGTGCACACACCCACTCGAGCCGCTGTGACTCCCCACTCTCTCCTTATGAGATATGATCTCCTCAATCCCCTATGACTTACTAGTATTACCTCTTACCCTGTCCACAGCAGTGGTTCTTTGCTCTTTCTCTCTCTCTCTCCTTCTTCACTACTTCCTGGGAAGCCTCACTAGGACAAGGGCAAACACCAGCAAATTGTTACATATTTACTGAACAAAGCACATACACGATACATACACACATATAATAATAATGAATCCTATACTCTATAATATCACAATCAGGTTGCACTCCAACACCATCAGAACTCTATTATCAGCTTATCAAGTGGTATCCTATCTCCTGGTTACCACCTGATACTATTAACCTCCTCAAGTTGGTCAAGCCTACACACTGTTGCACCATCAGCAAGATAACATATATATATAGAAAACCAGCATTTGAATGCAATAACATATACCAGTATAAATGTTCATTGATACTTCAGTATAAAAAAACTCCTTGACGCAAGAATGCCAACAGTCACTCACCTCTCACTGCGTCTTGCACGCTACTGACAACCAAACACTATGAACTCCCTACTAGTAATCCACCAGAACTTCTCCTTCCACCTCTGGAAGTTCACTTCCCTAATATCTTTAGGTTCTTCCGGGCTTCACTACCAGGATCCTCTGCAGCTCCTCCAGGCTGCTATCATGAAGTTTCCTTGTGCAACTACGGTGCTTCACCCTTCTGTTAGGTTCTTCCACAGCTCTCTTGGCTGCTACACCACCTCTACAGAAGCACGTGACACTCCTCTGCACTGCTGCTTCTCCTCACAGCTCGAGGTCCTCTGCTCCACTACCTTGGAGTCTCATCAGCTACATCATCTGCTGGCTTCGAAGTTCTCAGCAACTTCTTCCCCAAAAGACAAACCTGCAACCCATCGACACTCCAATAAAATGTTCCCCTTTAACACATAAACAAAAAATATTCACACAATATGTTTGCCTCAAACCTCTATCTGTTCTCTACATACAGTGAGAGTGGACTCCCCCGTTTTGGGCGGGTCCATACTCCACCTCGCCTGGCGGGGGTCCTCACTCGCTGGGAGGGTCTTCCTCCATCCAGAGCCAGGCTCCCTCAGTCTTCCGCCAGCGCTCAGAGGGGACGGACGTCGCTCCGTGTTCCTCCCTCTCCACTTTCTTATTTCAGGCTTTCTGCCTTATTAAAATATGTCTAACTTATAAATAAACATTGCTACTGTCGCTGGGCACACGACCAAACTACAAGCGATCACTATGAACTGGCGTATATCGTGCTTACCACAGATTAACTGATCGAGGGCGCTTTTCCTCTGACGGCGTCTGGTCAGGGCGCTCCACACAGCCCACAATAATGCTTCTGGGCGATTTAATATCTGCTCGTCGACCAGGACTTGAGACCACAACGTTCCCAGCTCGATTCCACAGCTGGTACGTCCGCACACTTCTCTTCTCTTCGAGATATATCACTAGGGGTTCCCTTCTGGCGGGAGCTCAAACGGAGCGCGGCTTCCCCCTGCGATGTCTGGCACTCAAGTGAGGTCAAAGCCCCTCCAGAAGCGAGCCTCACGCCTCCAGCAAAATGTCCACATCTCCTAGCCAGTCATTTATCTATTTTCTTCTTCATTGCCCATAATCTCAAATTGATATACATATCCAAGGAACTATTTTACATATGGATTATTACCTCAATTTCTGCTAGACCTTCTAATCAGGTCAGGCTTGACGAATAACTCTCAAGGAGGGAGACTCGTTTCTCCTGTAGGCTGAGATCATAACACTCCCCTCCCCTTATTTTTGAGAGTTATTCCAGTGGCAAAGCTCGGGATAATACATCCGCCACCACACTGTCTCGTTCTTCACCCGATATACTCTCTTAGGAGTCTACAATTAATTCGTTGCACCTTGCAACATCTGGCTCACAACTCTCCAGGAACATGTTCTTCTCACAAATGATCTGACCTCTCTGGCACCTCTTGGCTAGGCTGTCCTCCTTGGACGCCTGCACTCCATTGGTCCACTCTACTTACTGTCTCCACCCTCCGTTTCCTCGTCTTCTCTTCACGTCCAGAGTCAGACATCTACTGTCTGTACCTCCTCTGTCGTCTTCACTCTTCCATCTACTGCCATTATACTTTCGTCTCCTGCCATCATACTTCACTCCATCGTCTTCACCGACGCTCCTCCTTTTCGTCTCCTCATTTATCTGAGACCTCATCCTGTTCGACTCCCACCGAGTCCTCGGCTTTCCTCTATTCCTCCATGCTTGTATCATCTTCCTCTTCCCACACTTTTCACCTCTATACAACTCCATTTCTTCTCCTTCAACTCTTCTTCTTTCCCTAAAAGTTTCTTCGGGCACTGTATTACATCGAACAGCACTCGACCATACATGTCGCTTTGCCTCTCCCAAAATCCTCGCAAGCATCTCTCCACACATACTGTCTCTTCTCCTCTCATTTTCTCGGCTATCACTCTTCTTCACTATCTTTTCTCCACGTTTTCTGTGCAACATGTCAACTCCTGACATCTCAAACAACTTAACTCCACTATCCATATGCCTCTGTGCTCGTGGACCACTTGACGCTCTACTCCCGTCCTCAGCATGTCCACATCTTCCCTCATTCCTACTCAGCACAGTTGCATTCACCTTCCGACTTTTAATTTCAGCAGTCTGGGCTTTACTCAGGTCAACTCTCTCCACAGTATTCTTCTTCGGCTGGGCCATCTTCACTTTTGACCTCACCGAGACTTCATTTTCCTGGGCTGGACCTTCATCAAACAGCCATGCTATATCTACATCGATATCTTCCACTGGTTGAATCGACACTGTATCACCTTCTCCAGTGTCTTCCTCGTCGGCCACCTCTGTCTTCATCACTACCGAGACAGGGTATTCAATGGCTTGGCGGTCTCCTGACTCATCTCCTCGGATGTCAGTCAGGTTCACACTCTCAGGTGTCCCACCCGTACCGTGGCCTTCTGGGCTCTCCTCTGGCACAGTCTCCGCTACGACTCTCGGCAACACCTTTGTCCCGCACAAGTCATTCCCCAGGATCACTTGGACTCCTGGAACAGGTATGTCGGGGCACACTCCCAACATCACCTCCGCCGACACATATTCCGACCTTAGCTGGACAGTACAAACGGGCATGTCACTCTCAGACAATAACCCATATACTTTCATCTTACTCCTGCCAGCTAACCGTCGATTATTCCCAATCAGGCTTCTCGCAATCAAGCTCTGATTAGCTCCGGTATCTCTTAAGATACCAACTTCTACCTCAGGTTGGCCTCCTACACTGATCCAACCTTTGCTCATGAACGGCCTATACCTCTCGTTCACTAAGTTCGCTCTCTGTGGTTTGTCTTGGAACCCATTAGTATATTTACCTCGGGGGTCACACATGGCCAGGGTCACAACTCTCTTGCCCTGCCGACAATCTCGCATCACGTGACCCAATCCGTTACATTGGTAACATCTCATCTGTGAAAAATCTCTCCTATATGTACCAGAGTAGCTCTGACTCTGCCCACTCGTATTGGAGTTCCTCGGGCCAGACGTACTACTCGCACTCTGTGGAGCTTTACTGGATTCTTGATTCCCTGGATCACGATTAGTTTCTCGTTTAGCTCCTCCATCCTCACTTTCAGATGAAGTGCGCGACCTACTCTTCTGAGCTTTAGGGTACTTACTTTTATCTACCCATTTATCAAAATTTTTCTCACCCCAGACTCTTCTGGGTCTCTCATAATTTCTTCCTCCCCAGACTCCATTGGGTCTGCCATTGCTGCGTCTCGCCTCGCTTCTTACTCTGTTCTCCCTTAAGCTCTTGTATGCTTCAGTAATCATATCTGCCCTATCTGCGGCATCTTTCACCTCCTTTATCCCTGCTTCTTGGATCTTGAACTTTGTTTCGGGATGCATCATCTCCAAGAACTTCTCCATGACCATCAGTTGCTTCAGGTCAGCATAAGATCCAACTCCAGCAGCCTCAATCCACTTCTGGAATCGTCTTTCCAGATCTCTTGCTGTCTCAGCAAACGTACACGCTCCAACTTTGATCATCTCTCTGAAGCGCTTCCTATAAGCTTCTGGGGTTAACTGAAACGAGCGCAATATGCTGCTCTTTACTGTGGCATAATCCTGGCACTCTTCCAGTGACAATTGGGTGTATGCCTCCCTGGCTGCACCGGTCAATCTTAACTGGACCAGCTGGGCCCATTCCTCCTGTGGCCACTCCTTGATACTGGCTACTTTCTCAAAATGCTCGAAGAAGCTCTCTGCCTCTTCGGGCACAAACAAGGGAATGTCCTTCTCCCTAACCCTAACCTCTGGTGGGTGTGATACCTGGGTGGTGCTCTCTGGCAACCCATGTTCAATCCTCTGCTCAGCCAAGGTTCTATTCGCTTCTATCTGCATTTGTTTTGTTCTCTCTTTTTCTTTTTCGACCTGGGCTTTTTCTTTTTCGACCTGGGCTTTTTCTTTTTCGACCTCTAGTCTTGCTTTCTCTTTTTCTTTCTCCTGTTCCAACTCCAGTTCTCTTACTCTGGTTTTCTCTTTTTCTACTTCCAGTCTGGTTTTCTCTTTTTCCTTCTCGGCTTCATTTTTCATCTGGAGTTCTAATTTCATCTTTTCCAGCTGGAACTGTCTCTCCTCACGCTGTTGTTGGATCTGGAGCTCTAACTGGAATCTCTCCAAGCTCCTATTTCGGCTACTCCTACTACTGCGGCTACTCTTGCTGCTCCTACTCGATCCCTGGGATCTCACGTCATCCTGCCCATCATCCTCCTTTCTACTTTCAGCTCCTTCCTGGGCTCCTTGTTCTGCCGCTTCACTTCTGGCTCTCAACTGCCTCAGGATCTCATCCTTCATCCCAGCTACTTTAGATGCTTTCAACCTGATGCCACATTTTTCTGCTATTTGTTTCAATTGATCCCTCGTGCAACCTTCTAAATCCTCAGGCTTGCCTGACTCCACAAATGCTTGCACCTTATCCATCTTTGTCCTGTGAGTCTTCCCAAGAGAGAGAGTATACACCTGCGGTCACACAGTTTATCTCAGCAAGGGTGTCCAAATCCACTCTTGGACAGGGTGTGGGTGTGTCAGTTCACTCTCCCGGACACAGGCCCCCAATTTTTCATAGACTGTGGGTTGGTTGGTGTAGTCGTCGTTGATCCTCCTCTACGGACAACCCAACCCACAACTCGGTAGAGTGCTTATACTAGGAGATCACCCTTGGCGCTTCTGGCTCTTGGAGAGGGGCTCAACGTCACACGTTTAGGGGATGCGGCTCCAACACTTAGCCTCGTTGTCACGTGCACACACCCACTCGAGCCGCTGTGACTCCCCACTCTCTCCTTATGAGATATGATCTCCTCAATCCCCTATGACTTACTAGTATTACCTCTTACCCTGTCCACAGCAGTGGTTCTTTGCTCTTTCTCTCTCTCTCTCCTTCTTCACTACTTCCTGGGAAGCCTCACTAGGACAAGGGCAAACACCAGCAAATTGTTACATATTTACTGAACAAAGCACATACACGATACATACACACATATAATAATAATGAATCCTATACTCTATAATATCACAATCAGGTTGCACTCCAACACCATCAGAACTCTATTATCAGCTTATCAAGTGGTATCCTATCTCCTGGTTACCACCTGATACTATTAACCTCCTCAAGTTGGTCAAGCCTACACACTGTTGCACCATCAGCAAGATAACATATATATATAGAAAACCAGCATTTGAATGCAATAACATATACCAGTATAAATGTTCATTGATACTTCAGTATAAAAAAACTCCTTGACGCAAGAATGCCAACAGTCACTCACCTCTCACTGCGTCTTGCACGCTACTGACAACCAAACACTATGAACTCCCTACTAGTAATCCACCAGAACTTCTCCTTCCACCTCTGGAAGTTCACTTCCCTAATATCTTTAGGTTCTTCCGGGCTTCACTACCAGGATCCTCTGCAGCTCCTCCAGGCTGCTATCATGAAGTTTCCTTGTGCAACTACGGTGCTTCACCCTTCTGTTAGGTTCTTCCACAGCTCTCTTGGCTGCTACACCACCTCTACAGAAGCACGTGACACTCCTCTGCACTGCTGCTTCTCCTCACAGCTCGAGGTCCTCTGCTCCACTACCTTGGAGTCTCATCAGCTACATCATCTGCTGGCTTCGAAGTTCTCAGCAACTTCTTCCCCAAAAGACAAACCTGCAACCCATCGACACTCCAATAAAATGTTCCCCTTTAACACATAAACAAAAAATATTCACACAATATGTTTGCCTCAAACCTCTATCTGTTCTCTACATACAGTGAGAGTGGACTCCCCCGTTTTGGGCGGGTCCATACTCCACCTCGCCTGGCGGGGGTCCTCACTCGCTGGGAGGGTCTTCCTCCATCCAGAGCCAGGCTCCCTCAGTCTTCCGCCAGCGCTCAGAAGGGACGGACGTCGCTCCGTGTTCCTCCCTCTCCACTTTCTTATTTCAGGCTTTCTGCCTTATTAAAATATGTCTAACTTATAAATAAACATTGCTACTGTCGCTGGGCACACGACCAAACTACAAGCGATCACTATGAACTGGCGTATATCGTGCTTACCACAGATTAACTGATCGAGGGCGCTTTTCCTCTGACGGCGTCTGGTCAGGGCGCTCCACACAGCCCACAATAATGCTTCTGGGCGATTTAATATCTGCTCGTCGACCAGGACTTGAGACCACAACGTTCCCAGCTCGATTCCACAGCTGGTACGTCCGCACACTTCTCTTCTCTTCGAGATATATCACTAGGGGTTCCCTTCTGGCGGGAGCTCAAACGGAGCGCGGCTTCCCCCTGCGATGTCTGGCACTCAAGTGAGGTCAAAGCCCCTCCAGAAGCGAGCCTCACGCCTCCAGCAAAATGTCCACATCTCCTAGCCAGTCATTTATCTATTTTCTTCTTCATTGCCCATAATCTCAAATTGATATACATATCCAAGGAACTATTTTACATATGGATTATTACCTCAATTTCTGCTAGACCTTCTAATCAGGTCAGGCTTGACGAATAACTCTCAAGGAGGGAGACTCGTTTCTCCTGTAGGCTGAGATCATAACAATACCAACACCACTCCCAACACCACCACAACTCCCAACACCACCACCACTCCCAACACCACCACCACTCCCAACACCACCACCACTCCCAACACCACCACCACTCCCACCACCACTACCACTCCCAACAACACCACCACTCCAAACACCACAACCACTCCCAACACCTCCACCATTTCCAACACCACCACCACTCCCAACACCACTACTACTCCCAACATCACCACCACTCCCAACACCACCACCACTCCCAACACCACAACCACTCCCAACACCACCACCACTCCCAACACCACTACCACTCCCAACACCACCACCACTCCAAACACCACAACCACTCCCAACACCACAACAACTCCCAATACCAACACCACTCCCAACACCACCACAACTCCCAACACCACCACCACTCCCAACACCACCACGACTCCCAACACCACCACCACTCCCAATACCACCACCACTCCCAACACCACCACCACTCCCAACACTACAACCACTCCCAATACCAACACCACTCCCAACACCACCACAACTCCCAACACCACCACCACTCCCAACACCACCACCACTCCCAACACCACCACCACTCCCAACACCACAACCACTCCCAACACCATCACCACTCCCAACACCACCACCACTCCCAAACCACAACCACTCCCAACACCACAACCATTCCCATCACCATTACTACTCTCAACACAACCACCACTCCCAACACCACAACCACTCCCAACACCACTACCGCTCCATACATCACAACCACTCCCAACACCACAACCACTCCCAACACCACCACCAAATCCCAACATCACAACCACTCCCAACACCACAACCACTCCCAACACCATAACCTCTCCCAACACCACCACCACCACATCCCAACACTACAACCACTCCCAACACCACCACCACTCCCAACACCACCACCACTCCCAACACCACAACCACTCCCAACACTACCACCACTCCCAACACCACAACCACTCCCAACACCACCACCACTCCCGATACCACCACCACTCCCAACACCAACACCATCACCACTCCCAACACCACCACCACTCCCAACACCACAACCACTCCCAACACCAACACCACCACCACCACTCCCGACACCACCACCACTCCCAACACCAACACCATCACCACTCCCAACACCACCACCACTCCCAACACCACAACCACTCCCATCACCATCACCACTCCCAACACCACCACCACTCCCAAACCACAACCACTCCAAACACCACAACCACTCCCAACACCGCCACCACTCCCAACACCACTACTACTCCCAACATCACCACCACTCCCAACACCATTACTACTCCCAACACCACCACCACTCCCAACACCACCACCAAATCACAACCACTCCCAACACCACAACCACTCCCAACACCATAACCACTCCAAACACCAACACCACCACAACCACTCCCAACACCACCACCACTCCCAACACCACCACCAATCCCAACACCATTACAACTCCCAACACCACCACTACTGCCAACACCACCACCACAACCACTCCCATCACCACCACCACTCCCAACACCACCACCACTCACAATACCACCACCACTCCCAACACCACCACCACTCCCAACACCACCACCACTCCCAACACCACCACCACTCCCAAGACCACCACCACTCCCAATACCACCACCACTCCCAACACCACCACCACTCCCAACACCACAACCACTCTCAATACCAACACCACTCCCAACACCACCACAACTCCCAACACCACCACCACTCCCAACACCACCACCACTCCCAACACCACCACCACTCCCAACACCACCACCACTCCCACCACCACTACCACTCCCAACACCACCACCACTCCAAACACCACAACCACTCCCAACACCTCCACCACTTCCAACACCACCACCACTCCCAACATCACTACTACTCCCAACATCACCACCACTCCCAACACCACCACCACTCCCAACACCACAACCACTCCCAACACCACCACCACTCCCAACACCACTACCACTCCCAACACCACCACCACTCCAAACACCACAACCACTCCCAACACCACAACCACTCCCAATACCAACACCACTCCCAACACCACCACAACTCCCAACACCACCACCACTCCCAACACCACGACTCCCAACACCACCACCACTCCCAATACCACCACCACTCCCAACACCACCACCACTCCCAACACCACAACCACTCCCAATACCAACACCACTCCCAACACCACCACAACTCCCAACACCACCACCACTCCCAACACCACCACCACTCCCAACACCACCACCACTCCCAACACCACAACCACTCCCAACACCATCACCACTCCCAACACCACCACCACTCCCAAACCACAACCACTCCCAACACCACTACTACTCCCAACATCACCACCACTCCCAACACCACCACCACTCCCAACACCACAACCACTCCCAACACCATCACCACTCCCAACACCACCACCACTCCCAAACCACAACCACTCCCAACACCAACACCACTACCAACACCACCACCACTCCCAAACCACAACCACTCCAAACACCACAACCACTCCCAACACCACCACCACTCCCAACACCATTACAACTCCCATCACAACCACCACTCCCAACACCACAGCCACTCCCAACACCACTACCACACCCAACACCAACACCACCACAACCACTCCCAACAAAACCACCACTCCCAACACCACCACCAATCCCAACACCATTAAAACTCCCAACACCACCACCACTGCCAACACAACCACCACTCCCAACACCACAACCACTCCCTTCACCACCACCACTCCCAACACCACCACCACTCTCAATACCACCACCACTCCCAACACCACCACCAATCCCAACACCACCACCACTCCCAACACCACCACCACTCCCATCACCACCACCACTCCCAACACCACCACCACTCCTAACACCACCACCACTCCCAACACCACAACCACTCCCAACACCACCACCACTCCAAACACAACAACCACTCCCAACACCAACACCACCACAACCACTCCCAACACCACAACCCCTCCCAACACCACCACCACTCCCAACACCACCACCACTCCAAACACCACCACCACTCCCAACACCACCACCACTCCCAACACCACCACCACTCCCATCACCACCACCACTCCCAACACCACCACCATTCCCTTTACCACAACCACTCCCAACACCACAACCACTCGCTTTACTACAACCACTTCCAACATCACGACCACTCCCAACACCACCACCACTCCCAACACCATTACTACTCCCAACACCACCACCACTCCCAACACCACAACCGCTTCCAACACCAACACCACCACAACCACTCCCAACACCACAACCACTCCCATCACCACCACCACTGCCAACACCACCACCACTCCCAACACCACAACCACTCCCAACACCACAACCACTCCCAACACCAACACCACCACAACCACTCCCAACACCACAACCACTCCCAACACCACAAACACTCCTAACACCACAACCACTCCCGACACCAATACCACCCCCAACACCACAACCACTCCCAACACCACAACCACTCCCAGCACCACAACCACTCCCAACACCACCACCACTCCCGACACTTCCACCACTCCCAACACCACAACCAATCCCAACACCAACACCACTCCCAACACCACCACAACCACTCCCAACACCACAACCACTCCCAACACCACAACCACTCCCAGCACCACAACCACTCCCAACACCACCACCACTCCCGACACCACTACCACTCCCAACACCACAACCACTCCCAACACCACCACCACTCCAAACACCACAACCACTCCCAACACCACCACCACTCCCAACACCACTACTACTCCCAACATCACCACCACTCACAACACCACCACCACTCCCAACACCATTACTACTCCCAACACCATACCACACCCAACACCACAACCACTCCCAACACCACAACCACTCCCAACACCACCACCACTCCCAACACCACAACCACTCCCAACACCATTACTACTCCCAACACCACCACTACTCCCAACACCACAACCACTCCCAACACCACAACCACTCCCAACACCACCACTACTCCCAACACCACAACCACTCCCAACACCATTACTACTCCCAACACAACCACCACTCCCAACACCACAACCACTCCCAACACCACTACCGCTCCATACATCACAACCACTCCCAACACCACAACCACTCCCAACACCACCACCAAATCCCAACATCACAACCACTCCCAACACCACAACCACTCTCAACACCGTAACCTCTCCCAACACCACCACCACCACATCCCAACACTACAACCACTCCCAACACCACCACCACTCCCAACACCACCACCACTCCCAACACCACAACCACTCCCAACACTACCACCACTCCCAACACCACAACCACTCCCAACACCACCACCACTCCCGATACCACCACCACTCCCAACACCAACACCATCACCACTCCCAACACCACCACCACTCCCAACACCACAACCACTCCCAACACCAACACCACCACCACCACTCCCGACACCACCACCACTCCCAACACCAACACCACAACCACTCCCAACACCATCACCACTCCCAACACCACCACCACTCCCAAACCACAACCACTCCAAACACCACAACCACTCCCAACACCACCACCACTCCCAACACCACAACTACTCCCAACATCACCACCACTCCCAACACCATTACTACTCCCAACACCACCACCACTCCCAACACCACCACCACTCCCAACACCACTACCACTCCCAACACCACCACCAAATCACAACCACTCCCAACACCACAACCACTCCCAACACCATAACCACTCCCAACACCAACACCACCGCAACCACTCCCAACACCACCACCACTCCCAACACCACCACCAATCCCAACACCATTACAACTCCCAACACCACCACTACTGCCAACACCAACACCACTCCCAACACCACAACCACTCCCATCACCACCACCACTCCCAACACCACCACCACTCTCAATACCACCACCACTCCCAACACCACCACCACTCCCAACACCACCACCCCTCCCAACACCACCACCACCACTCCCAAGACCACCACCACTCCCAATACCACCACCACTCCCAACACCACCACCACTCCCGATACCACCACCACTCCCAACACCAACACCATCACCACTCCCAACACCACCACCACTCCCAACACCACAACCACTCCCAACACCAACACCACCACCACCACTCCCGACACCACCACCACTCCCAACACCAACACCATCACCACTCCCAACACCACCACCACTCCCAACACCACAACCACTCCCATCACCATCACCACTCCCAACACCACCACCACTCCCAAACCACAACCACTCCAAACACCACAACCACTCCCAACACCACCACCACTCCCAACACCACTACTACTCCCAACATCACCACCACTCCCAACACCATTACTACTCCCAACACCACCACCACTCCCAACACCACCACCACTCCCAACACCACTACCACTCCCAACACCACCACCAAATCACAACCACTCCCAACACCACAACCACTCCCAACACCATAACCACTCCAAACACCAACACCACCACAACCACTCCCAACACCACCACCACTCCCAACACCACCACCAATCCCAACACCATTACAACTCCCAACACCACCACTACTGCCAACACCACCACCACAACCACTCCCATCACCACCACCACTCCCAACACCACCACCACTCACAATACCACCACCACTCCCAACACCACCACCACTCCCAACACCTCCACCACTCCCAACACCACCACCACTCCCAAGACCACCACCACTCCCAATACCACCACCACTCCCAACACCACCACCACTCCCAACACCACAACTACTCTCAATACCAACACCACTCCCA